>NC_046161.1:375368-395083 GCF_011064425.1 Rattus rattus
TCTGGATGGTGTTTTCTTCTCCTCTGGAAGATACAAGGAAACTCTACCATTCAGCTCCTCCAAGGCTTCAGGCATCTGCATGGAAGGCACAGCAAGAGGAGAGACAGTGTCAGTGCATCCACTGCTCCACCACAGTCTGCTTTCTCATTAGGAAAACAAAAGGCCTCCCAGGAATTTTGAGACCTGCAAAGAAGGAGGTAGAAAAAGCTTTCTAATGACTCAAAAGCATTTTTAAAAAAATTTATTGAGTGAGTTCTCATTTGAAGTTCATAGTACACCCACTTCCTAGTTTGAAAATTGGTATTTGAGGAGCAAATTAAACATCCAAACTTCCTAAAATCTTCCTAAAAATGTATCTTAAGGAAACCAAATAGGTTCAAATGATGACTGTTTTACTGTATAGAAGACTGTTAATTAAGAATATGGAAAGCAATACAGAGTCAGAAAAGCCCACATTCTGTAATTCCTATTAAATTTAGCAATTTAGTTAATATGTTGAATTCTAATTAAAATGTTTAGCTGTTGGGACCTAAGAAAGTCATGTAGGACCAAAAGTAACCCTGCAGAGATTGCTTTCTTGTGGCTGATTGGGAAAGAGGGGCTAAGGGTTCAGTGAAAGCTCAGACTGGACCAACAAGCTCATCAGGTAAAGGAACTTGCCACCAAGCTTGGTGACTTGAGTGTGATCTCTGGAATCAGGTCCAAAGGAACTCCTCCCAAAAGTTATCCACTGATGCCACACAGTGCACAGTGGAATTCATGTGCACAAGTGCACACACACACACACACACACACACACACACACACACACACACAGAGAGAGGGGGGTGAATAAACATAATATATTTTGCAAAGGCTCAAATGTCACAGTGCCTAAGAATGAATCTTAGCATCCAGTCAGTGTTGCAGAACAGAAGGCAGAAGCAGGCCAAGTCTTCAGCAAGCTAGCAAGTTTCTAAGAATGTGGGTCCTGAGGCAAAACAAGGTTTGGAACCAGGGTGTGTCCAAACAGATGGACCATAAAAGGATTTTTTGAGAACTTGATGCAGACATTTGCACTTGCACCAGAATTATTGTTAATGTTGGCATTCATTCTACACTCCACTGAGCCAAGCTCCCTGGGCAAGCCATCCCCAAATAGGACTTGGAAGTGCCATTTCCACATCTAGCTACTAGGATAAAGAGTCCCACCTCTAAATCCCCTGCCTGTGAGTTCAGAGCATTCCAGGGGTATCTGAAAAGATCTTCCCAGTACAGGCCCAATACCTCTGAGACTTTCTCATGCTCTTCCTACCCCAGCTTTAGTCTCCTTGATGGTGACCTGGGCCCTTGAAAACAAAAGAAGTAAAAAGTTCTTGAGAAGCCGTGGCTTTTTGTTTAGCTTCTGGTTCTTGGTGGCTTTGATGAAAAGCTGGATTATAGGAAAAAAGATTTTGCACATTAATTTGGGATCATAGAATTCACATCCAACAAACTGGGGAGACTGGGCTCAGAGCTGGAGAGGGGAGACTCAGATGGAACTTGAGAACTGTCCAAAGCTACATCCCATTTCCCTTTGCAACTGCAAGGGCGGGAGAGACCCATTTCTGAGTTGCGCTGATTTGTGCTATAGTAGGCTTGGTAATGAGAAAGCACAGTGCCTCCCTTTGTAGCCTCAAACTCCAGGCTCTCCTGTCTCAGTTCCCCAAGCATCAGGAGGGCAGGTGTGCGCTGCCACAGCGCTAGCAGGAACAGGAAGATTTCTGTGTTCTGTTATCTTCTTCATGGGCTGAGGCTGAGCCTGGAGTCTCCATGTCAGCAGCATCTTTCAAGGCTGTTCCTCTGCAGCTCTGAAACCTTTTTTTTTTTTTTAAATATAAACCAAGTTTATTTTGCCTTTTAAGTAGTGTTCATATAGCACTACAGCTAGGTAAACAATGTGAATTAGTATACGTCATCTCAAAAGCCAGAGTTTTGTTAACGTTGTTGTCGTTTTTAATGAGTTGTTAAAAAGATGCAGCCTATTCTAACAGGATAAATATTTTTAACCATTTCACTTTGAGTTAATGAAGGCTCACAAATGAGCAACACTCCTCATTGAGGAAAACAGAAAGCTGTTCTCGACAAGGGACAGTTCGCACACACAAGCAAAAAGAACTGTGTAAAAATAACTAACTGTGCCCATATTAAACCTTGACCACTGGGGAGATGCCTGAGGAGGTTCACTGTCAGAATATTCAAGCACTTGGGCACCCTCTAGAGGAACAACTTGAAAACCTTCAAAACTTCATTTGGAAATAAGAAAAATCTGATTTTACCTAAGCTATGAAATTTTAAGCTCAGAGGTACCACTTGGACATTTTTATTTGGAAACCTCTCCAGAAGGTGTCTTGCTCTAAAGCACCCATGAAATGGGCGCAGCCACTGTCTTTGCTACTGTTCCAGTCCTTTCTGTACAGCAACACAGGGACAATCATCTCCAATTTCTGAACTGCAGTAAACTGTAAGCACTGCTACAGTGTGGGACAGCTAGCTTTCCTCCAGTTCTTAGGGATAGCATTCTTAACATTTGAATGCCTGTAGCATCGCTCATCTTTGGCCCTTCTTCCTCCCTCCTTCCTGTCCTTCTATTTGTCTGTGCTAGACAAGGTTCTGCCATTAGACTGTCACCCCATATCTGAGTTTCTTTTCATAGGATTAAATCACCAAATCATATAAAGTGACATCCCCTGAGATGACAGCTTGTTTCCATGTCACTTCCTTATGGCTGTTCTTTTGAGAAAGGCTCTCAATGCACAGCCCAGGCTTAACACAACCTAGAGACCCTCCTGCCTCTGACTCCCAGTCCACATCGCTTTCATCTGCAATGAGATTAAAAGCTCAAGTTTCAACTTTTGTCCCCAGTACTGGGAGCTTTCTCTCTTGAAGATGCTCTGATAATTTAGTGGGCCAGCATTGATTTGAATCAGTTTGACTTTGGGTTGGTAAAAATTTTCACTGAGTTCATGGACTTCATTTCTTCTCTTTGAGAGTCTCTGAGAACCTGGTTCTTATTTTATTCTTCAGGGCTCAAGAGTCCAGAGATTAGAAATATACCAAAGGTGAAGATTCCAGTAAGAAACCTTGTCCCATAAACTCGGGCCTTAAAGAGAAGGCTAAGGATGACTTAGAAGTAAAGGCAATGTATTTTTACACTCTGTTCATGGGGAGAATAAAAATCAGTAAGATAGACGGAAAGAGGACACTAAAGAAAACAGAGACCTGCCCATGAGACCTTACAGGTATCTGTTGGTTGGGGTTCTCTGTGAGCTTGTAGCCCCAACATCATCTCACCTGGATGTTCTACTAACATCATGCCTGGTTGAGTTTACAGTTGTTTAAGATCAGACATAGTACCAGTGTCGTAGTCAATGTTCTATTGCTATGAAGAGACACCATGACCATGACAACTCTTACAGAGGAAAACTTTTAATTGGGACTGGTTTAACATTTTCAGGGGTCTAGTCTATTATTATTATATGGGGGGTGGGAACACAGGAAGCCATGGTACTAGAGAGGTAGCTGAGACTTGTACATTCCAATCAGCAGGCAGCAGGAAGGGAGCAAAGACATTGGGCCTAGCTTGACCATTGTTAGATTCTCTTTTTGATCACCAAGAAACAAATAGATCTGTGGAAATTTCCAGGCAAATGTGGTGGTTAGGCCCTGTAATTCTAACAACCTGGAGACAGAGAATAAGTCATGGTGAAGACCAACTTCAGCCCAGAGTGAGACCCTGTCTCAAAAAAGAAAAAAAAAACCCCACAAAGAAAAACAAAAAAACAAGAGAGTGAAGAAATGTACCACACCTTGATTACAAAGCCTTCTGGATACCCTGAGAGATTACTGGGGTCAGGCTAGTTGGACAATAAATCTTAACAGTGAAGAGCACTGATTAATCAATAGGCCTTGACTGTATATAAAGAGAAAGGGGGTGGAGCATAAGTATTCATTGCTCTCTGCGTTCTCAGAGAGGATAATATATAGACAGCTGCTCAACCTGCCATGGTGGACTGTGGCCTCCAATTGTTGGCCAACGTACACCCATTCATTAAGTTGATTCTCGGGCATGTGTTTTAGTAATGGGGAAGGAACTCATGTGGTAGGACAACTACAAATCCATGTGAACAGGCAGGCATGTTAAAAATAGGGAAAGGGTCCAGAGGAAGCTTCATAAACAAGAAAATCTCCAAATTGCAGTCTTTAAGTATACTGTATGTACAACACCAACATTAACATGTAAAACATATCCAGATTTCAAGGAGAGACATTCTAGTCATGGTGGCACATGTTTGTAATCCCGGCACTGGGAAGATGAAGCAGGAGGATCTCTGTGAGGTTGGGTCAGCCAGGACTACATAGTCAGTTCAAAGCCACCTTATAGTTTGTCTAAAAAGAATTTTTTTTCAGTGAGATAACAAGTCCAGAATAGATAAACAGAAAAGTCCAACAATAGAAGTGTTACTGAGGACGCAGAATGAGAGGGGGCACCCAAAATCCCGGGATGTGGTGTAAGTTGGAAAACATTTTTATGCCAATAAAACTAGGTGTGCATATACCCTGTGGTCATGAAGGCACATGCCTGTGTACACTGCATTAGAGGATCTGCCTTCTCAGATCTAAATCCTCCATTTCAAGATGCAGGAAGCAGAGCCACACTGACTGCTGGGTGAGTCTGCAGGGTGAGTCCAAAAAAGCCATAAGTGCTGTGGATCCCCCTCAGTCCTGCAATTCTTGAGGGAACTAGCTACAAATGGTCCAGATTTGGCTCCTCAACACTTGGTTAAGTTGTGAGTGAGAGCAGGGTATGTAGTCTCTGGGGCCTGAAAAACATTTGACTGTCATTCTTGGAATTAATCTGCTGTGCATGACTAAAAGAATCTGCACCCAGGAACTACTAGCGGGCAGCTTGGTGACATTAAACATGTACCCTTTCCCTGGAGATTCCCCGGAGTGACCTTAGATTGGTCCCATTTCTAGCTGATAGAATTGGAGGTAGCATTTAGATTGGCTATGAGCTCCCTGCTTCTGATCTTTTGGATTATCAGGGTTTAATGTCTTTCCTACAAAAAAAGACAACATAAGAAAAGTACAATTTATTGAGGTTGGAAGCCCACTGTGGCTGGCATCATTACCATGACATCATTCTGTGAGTAGCATATGAAACTGGGCTCTAGCATTCATGTGGTAATTTGTGCCAAAAACAAGTTTGCTGAGTGATCAAGACAAGAGAGATGACGTAATAGAAAATATTTGGTAACTTAAGAACATACGATTTTAAAGTTTTAAGCTTGGAAAGTTGTTATAATCATACAAATATTATTTTAAAATGTTTTATGTGTTCAAACATGTATGGCTTAATTAAACGATTAATGAAACATATAAATCTAAAGAAAATGAGAAAACTATCATTATAAGAACTGTGTCTGTTTTATCTTTAGTGGGTTAGAGACTCTGGTGATGACCTATATTCTGTAGCCCCGTTTAGCAGGGTGTGGTGACACTGGGTGCTGAGGACCACAATGTATGGGTTTTCACCATTGGTTCCAAGCTCTGTGTCAGGATCCTCTCTGTCCACATAAGGTTTCCAGTCTGGAACTTTTGGTCAAGCTCAGACATGAGCAAGGGCTCAGCCTTGTGAATAGTCCTCTGGGTCTGTTGCAGGGTCTTTAAGAATGTGACGGGGGGCGGGGGGAGGTTGGTGATTTAGCTCAGTGGTAGAGCGCTTGCCTAGCATGCGCAAGGCCCTGGGTTCGGTCCCCACCTCCGAAAAAAAAAAAAGGAAGAAGAATGTGACAGGGGAATGGCTAGTAACTTTTACCTAGTGAACATCTCAATATGGGTGGCATCTGACCCTTAGGGCAAAAGGTAGGAGGTTAGTCCAATTTTCATAGCTTTCATCGACACATTTATTTTACCCTTCCTGATTTTTGCAGCCTCTATGCACAATGTAATTTTAGATGAACATATAGGGCCTTTGCCAGATTTAGGGGAAAGTTTGATCATGAAGGTGAGGGCATTGTCAAATCTCAGAGGTAGAGGCAACCCATATACAGAATTTTTTGTCTTCTGATAACAGCAGAGAGTATGGGTCTCTTGTTCAACAAGAACTGCCATCCATTTGCCTCCTGTTTCTTTTTGTCACTTGGTTTCTTCCTGTGTTCTTTCTGTCAAGGTGAGGAGTCCCCTCTCTCTAAAGAGGGCCTATGGACACTGGCATTGGCAAATGCATGTCAACTGTTCGTAGTATGCATGTCTTTGCCCTTCTCCCAGCAAAATGAATGGGATAAAGCCAGAAGGTCAGCCCTTTGTGTTGAAGTCCATTGGCTGAGGGACTGGGCCTATATCATCCTGGGTGGTGACCACTGCAACCTAGTATACCTGATTCCATGTTGAACAAAGCTGCTCCATATAAAACCTCTTCATGTCTGTAGGAAGTGCAGAGTGCAGCTGCAGTGGAGCCCAGAGTGGAAGCCAGAGGCTCCAGCCAGCCCCAGAGCAGAGCAGGATGCAGCAGCCACAACTGCAGAGGTAGCAGCAATCAGGCCTGGGTTCCTGCTTAAGACGGGAGAGGAAGCTGATCACATCCACCTTTGACCACAGCTGTGGTTGTTTCTGTATTGTCAGACCCTGCCTGCAGGATCTGAGCTTTGAGCTCCTGTTGATCAGAACTGGAGGAGCCAGAGCCAGGGCAGTTCCTGGAGTACATTTCCCCTTATGAGGGTTGTTATGGGGCCTCTCCACATCCATGGCTATGTCCCTCCTCTGTTCGGGGGAGTCTGATGACCTGAACTTGGCTGCTGTATTGGAGTGGCTCCTTTGGGTTATCATCTGGTAGTGGGCTGGCTGGGCTGATGGCTATTGTTTTATTAAGTCAGATATGGTTCTGGCCCAGAAGATGTGCCTCATAATGGGTTATTTCAATGTTATGCATCCACTTACTGCAGTTCCCCTCAGGAGGTCCATTACAATGATGGAGATGTAAGTTAATAACAGTTCCTGGCACAAAGTCAATGTATTTATTAGTATGGTTGTAGCAGCAACTGATCACAAAAAAGCAGGCCAAACAAGATCAAGTCTTTTGGATAGATAGGCCACTAGCCTCCTCCAGGGTCACAGTGCCTGAGACATCCATCATAGCCATCCTACTCCACAAAACTCCTTCTGGGCCTGTGTCCACCACCCACAATACTGCTCAGGAGCCCCTACTGCTAGCATCACCATAGCAACGGTAGCACCGACTTGCAGCCACAGTTGCTGCCAGAAGAGGGGTGCAGCATGGATGGGCCAGCATGACCTATGAGCCTATGGGAAGTTGTGTATCATCCCAGGGGCAGCAGTAGCTGTTGTCCCAGGAGGGCTCACTTCCCTTCTCTTTTAGATCTTTGACTCCAATCAATAGAAGTGACAGAAATATACAGAGAGATAAATACATAGAGAAAATTATCAGGGTCCCAACCATACATTCATGCACCTGAAGAGACCATATGGACCCCAGTCATAGATCCTCACCACCTGCATCTCACTGGCATCCTAAACAGAAGGTGCCTTAACCAGACTTAACTCTAGAGGTGACAAACCAGGCAACTTTCAATTTTGATCCATTTTTGGGCTGGAGGTGTCAGATTCTTTTAAAGCATTGGCCATCAAAGAGATTTCATGAGGAACATCTCAGGTTGTACAACTCTCAGAGTTCTTTAGAATCTTGAGTTCTGTGTAATAGCATCACCTTACACAGAGCAGTGCCACAGATTTCAGCAGAATACAGGAGAGGGATGGACTGGGGAAATAGGACGCTCAATGTTCAACACAATGATGTGAAGGGTCAACATCTAGTCTAAGTTCTGTTCTCAGACAGAACAAGGCCTACATTAAACTCCTGGGCTTGGCTATTTCTGTAGATTTCTAATTTCTCAAAGCCTAGCTGAGGAGCCACCCGTTTAGTTGAATGCTCACCTCATTCAATCATTAATGTTTAGGAGGGTTTTTTTTACCCTTTTACATTAATATGGGAAAGTTCACCAACAGTAATAGTGGTCTTGAATATAAGATCTGTTTGTCAAGTCCATTTTCCTCATGAAGAACTATTATAAAAATTGAGGACCAGCATGAAGGCTCAAAAAAAAAGGCTTTTGCCACAAAGCTTGATGACTTGAATTCAATGCCTGGATCACATATGGTAGAAGGAGCTACTACCCACAAGTTGGCCTCTGACCTCCGCACCTGTTGTTGTAAAAATATATAAATAATAAAAGTATTGTTGTCTTTTGCCCTGCTAGGTCCACGCCGCGGAGCCCAAAGATATGTGCTAGATGTCTTGGCGGAAACACATCCCAGCCACACGCTTTCCTACACTCAAACCCTCACATAAAAGAACACACAACACAATAATCTTCGACCCCATTGATAAGATATAATTGCCCACTTAAACATACAAAGCCCAGTATCATCCATCCCTTAAGAACATTGATAACAACATGCAAATACACAGAGCAGAATCTTAACAGCACCTGCCATGGCTTCTCTCCCTCTCCTCTGACTAGTCTCTCCTCTCTCCCCTAGTCTCCTCCTCTTCCTTCAAAGATCTCTCCTTGCCCATCCTTTCTTCTCCTCCAATGACAGGCCTCCTTCTATCCTGTTCCTGCCCCTCACCAGTACTTTACAAATTCAGTGGAGAGGTGGTTCTGGTGAAGTCACCTGAGTTCTGAGTCCTTGACTAAGCAGCTGTCCTTGGGGCAGTGGAATTAGCATCAAAATACAGTAACGTCAGGGCAAACCACAACAGGCACCCATACATGTATATACATACATACACATAAAAATGCAATGAAAATTTAAAATGGAAAGCCTAACAAAATTAATTTTAATTCAGCCAAAGTACCTTTATCTTCTGCTAACTTAACAATACAGAGGGGGAATGGAAAGAAATGGCGTATTGTTTTGACTGTGCCTAAAACCTCAAGCATGCCCAAGAGAAGGCAAGCCTGTAGGATGGGCAAGGTCCTAGAGGGATAGTACCAAAATATCACCACACAGTAGAGAACACATGTAGTCAGAAACTACTTAAACAGAATGTGTAAGTCCTCAATACACAGGACACAGTTGATGGTGTTTGGGGTGCAATTCTTAGGGGTCCTGCAGTGTGTAAAATACTTGACACTTATGTTATACAACTGTCTGGGATTCAGTGAATCTATATGCTTCAGTTCTAGCTTTGGATTACCTCAGCGGACCTTTGTGGAGTTTTTATTCGATAGTAGATAGCTCTTTACCTCCTCATAACCTTATTATGCTTTAGGCTTTTATTGTTTTTTTTCCCCTCCCACTAATTAAAGTTGACCAGAAGAAAAGAGTTGTGTTGAGGCTAAGTTGGTTGTACCGGTTTTCTTCTTGGAGGTAGGCTTCTGAACATCAAAATATCTGAATGGACCCCCTCATCTCTAGATCCCAATGAGAGATTTTCAATAGAACCCAACTGAAATTGTCTGATTGTCTATTCTCAAAGATCAGGAAAAAACAACAGTGCCATTTCAGACCTCTCATAGAGGGAGGGGCATGTGGCTGCCTCAGTATTCTGTTGCTCGTGATTTTTATAAAAACCAAATTTTTAAAGTCTGTTAATGTTTCACAATGAGGAAAGTCAAATTTTGTGGTGTCCTATAGTTTTATAGCTTTACATTGTGTGTTTCTTCCTTTTAGGAGAAACCCTACCCAGTACAAGCCATCACATGCACAGAATGACCAATGAGTGGGTTGGTTCTCCACAGTCCTTGGTGTAGTACTTAGTTTAGTCATTTACATTCTTTTGTATATGAGCCCCAATAGGCTTATATGTTTGAATACTCAGTCATCAGGGAGTTGAATTATTTGAGAAGGATTAGGAGGTGTGGCCTTTGGGAATAGGTATGGCCTTATTGGAGGAGGCATGTTATTGGAGGAGTGGGTTTAGAGGTTTCAAAGTCCAGTGTATCATTCTGGGCTATATTAGGAGGTACAGCTCTCAGTTACTGCCCCAGCACTTTCTTATTTGCTTCTGGCCATGATAACATGTACTGATTTTCTAAAACTGTAAGCAAGCCCCCAATTAAATGTTTTCTTTTACAAGAGTTGCTTTAGTCATGGTATCTCCTCATAGCAATAGAATAGTGACACAGAGTTTATTTGACTTACAATTTCAGGTAACAGTCCATTATTTCAGGAAAATCATAGGAATTGCAGGAAATTGAGGCAGATGGCTGAAGAATATTCACAGTCAAGAGTAAAGAGAGCATATGTGCACGGATAGTTACTTGGAAGCTTTTTTCACTTCTATATATAGTTCAGGCCCCAACCTAGGGAATGGTGCTGCCCATAGTGAGCTAGGACTTCTTACTAAGTATTCAACCATATGAACCTTTGGCAGCCATTCTCATTCAAGCCACCACAATCCCTTGTTCCCTAAGATGATTCTTGCCAGGATATGTTATGACAGTAAGACAAATAAGACTAGAACAAATATTGGTACCAAGAGTAAGATAGTCGTTGGGTGCTGAGATTAAAAAAAAATTCAAGATATCTACCACCACCACCAAAACATGCCTATAGTCCAACATGATTGAAACAATTCCTAAGTAAGACTCTCTTCCCAGGGGATTCTAGATTGTGTAAAAATGACAGTTAAAAGTAGCCAACACAATGACCAAAACAAAGAAGAAAAGAAGCCTTAGAATATAGCCCCCTTTTCCATCACTGAGAAAGTGAGAACTCACTACTGCCCAGGATAATCTTGACAATAGTATTTCGTAGGAAGAGACATGCAGTGTGTGACATGACATTCTACTACCAGGAAACATTTAGTATTTTATGTTGTGGTATAATGTGTGATGCTCATTCTTGGAAGAATTCTGAGAACTTTGCAGTCATTCTGGATGGCTTACAACCCCTGTTCCTGCTGCTGGATTAATGAAGCATAGCTATGTTTATGGGTGAGGTTGCTTTTCGGGCCATTCAGATTCTCATTTAGCTACTGTTAGCTGTTGGAGCACGAGCAAGCCACTTAAAATTTCAAAATCTCAATTTTCTTATCTCATACGATGTGATGAAGATTGTGAATCCATTGCAATGTCTATTGTGTAATAAATTTTTAATAAATTATGAGAACATCATCAACAAATCTAGACTGCAAGCTTTTAAAGGGCATGGTGTCATATTTTTTCAGTCTAAAGAATTCAGATATTTAAAGTCCTCTAATTTTATGAGGTATGTCCAGTTGAGAGCACATAATTCTAGCTTCATGAAAATCGGGAACACAAGAACTGGCTGGCAGAATTAGAGGTTCAGCTGTTGCCCATGTTTTGAGGGAGGTCAGAGGTCAGATAGGGTGGGCTTGAAGTTTGCTTTTCACTCTTGCTGAGTGGGTTCTTGGTTAAGTCAGGTAATCCCTCTACACCCCATGTCTGTATCTGAAAATGAGGCACGTTTACTGGATAAACAAAACAATGGACAGAGTGCCCAGGCTGAGCCCTGTACGTTATAGATGGCTCAGTTAAGGCTTGCTATTGCTATTATTGACTTCAGGAACATTGTTCTGGCTCAAGTACCAAGTTCTAGAGGAAGTGCTGGTGGCCAGCAGGTCACATGTAACAATAACAGGTGATTTGATTTGGGGGAAAGCACAGCATATCTAGGCAAACAGCACAAAGAAAGCCAAAGACAACTGGAAACATGGCTGCTTTCACTACCCAGTGGAGACAGCTCACACTGATGTTACATTTGGGCAGCCATGAGCTCTTTCTGCATCATCAGAAGTACACCAGCATTTATTTACAGAACACTGTGTTAGGGCAGCTGGGAAAGTCTTAAAGGAAATGAAAAGTAGAACCTCAGAGAAACAGAGTCTGGGGAGGGGAAGACTTCTGTGTGGAGGACATAGAGACTGATAGAATATACTTAAGTATAATTTGTGTGTGGGTTTGCTTCTTGTTTTTCTTTGTTTTTTAACTCAAGTCTCATGTATTCCTAGTAACAATCAAGAATGTAGCAAGAATGCAAAGAATCAGGGAGTGGATTATACAGGAGAAAGTGTGGGAGTTAGGAAAGCCATTCTAGTAGTATTTTTTCCTATTCATGTCAGCAAGGGTTTACTGAACATCCCTGTGTTCAGGTCTGTGCTGTGAAAAATAAGATAAAGAGATACTATGTATCTCTGACCACATTCCAATGACTATGCAAAGCCAGCCAGGAATACATTTGTAAAGCTTTCTCTTGTCCTGTGATCGGAGAAACAAGCATTCTTAAGTGACTAGGTAAGGTAGATAAGAGAGCACAGAGACAGAGACATAGACAGGGACAGACAGAGTGGGTCAAAGATGTACCATGACATGAAACTACAGTTCAAACCCTGGAGCCTTTGGAAATGACAAACCTAACTAGAGTACTGGAGAGTTTAGAGGAAAGGCTGAGAAACATATGCCCAAGTATTAGGCATGCAGAAAGAGCAGGTTCTTTGGAACATCTGCAGGTGGGAATGGCAAGGAGCAGCATCTGCTAAGATATACCAGGATCCAGCTGTTACTGCAGATTCTGAGGATGTAAGGCTGGAAAGAACAGTATATATCAGAGGAGATACAGAACAGCATTAGCTTTCCAGGAAGGTGGGGAAGCTCCACCCAAGCATGTCAGACAGAGATATACCATAGATTTGTTTAAATTTTATGGACAGTGCAGGGTTAAGTGTAGAGTGTATTAATAAGGCATAGGAATTCCTACATGTAAGAAAAGCTTACGCCAGCAGCGGTGTGTTTTCTCTCATAGTGAAGGGGTGGTGACAGGAGGGCAGTGACTGATTCAGGTACTCTGCTCTCTGCAGTTTGGCTTTGTCATGCTTTGCTCTCATAGAGGCCATTCTGCCATAAGAAGATGGTTGGTTGAGCACAGGACCTTGCAATTGTGTTTAATGATACAAGAGTGGGATATAAGCCAAAAGTTCCTTTATCATCCATCATAAAAGCCCTTCCAGAGACCAACAGCCTCAGTAGATTTCTGCAAGTCAGGTAGATACCATCTCCAATGGCCACCTTTGGCTGTAAGAAAAGCTAAGCAAGCAGTAATTCTCCTTGTATAAAAGGTCTGGGCATGGGAAACTGGGAATAAACAACGAATAAGTTAAGCTACCATTTCTTCTACCATAGGGAGCAGGTGAGATACAATGAGGACCTGCAGCAGGCTAATGGTAACAATACATGCCTTTAGAAGAAACGTGGAATTTGGAAATTCTTCTAGTTCTTGATGTGGAGTCTCAGGGGAAACTCAGCAAAAGGCTGGATGTAAGTTCAAAAGCCAAAGGCTCAGGGCTGGGTCTGAGACTCTAGCTGTGAGCAGGGGCCATTAGAAGAGTCTGGACACTCCAGGATGGCATGTAGCAGAAAGAGAATCAGGCCTCAGTAATGACATGCTTTTAGAGCAGAGGCATAAAACAAAGACCTTAAGGAAGAATATAAGGAGATGACCAGAGAGGAGAGCCGGGCAGAGAATTTCTAGAAAGAGACTCCAGAAGGGCGAGAAATACCAAAGAGGTCTAAAGGTAAAAGGCTGGAAATTGCATAGAGAATTTTGTCATATGATTTCATAGCTGGTCTCGATCTGAGCCATCTATTGGTGGAAATGGAACAGTCCATTTCCCTGTATTGTAAAGGAAGGCACCTGGCTAGTTTAAATTCCTTCTTAGCAGAGGCTCTAAAAATGCAGAGGAAGAAAATCAATGCAGTAGGAAGTAGAGAAAAACATTAATGGCTTGACTGGGGTATAGTTAGGGATTAGGAGAAAGGCCAATAGGAAGGGAATGGTTGAAGACACAGGAGACACTTGTAGGAATGAGAAAAGGCATTCAGGCATCGCCCTTTATCCATGGCTTTGTATTTTATTGCCTTAGTTATTCATGGCCAACTCCCTGCAGCCCCCAAACTTCCAGAAATAAATAATGCATAGGTTTTTCTCAGTAAGTCTTATTAAAGCATCTTGTTCCATTCTGTTTTGTTAATGCCTTTAGGGTTTACTTTTATTATGATTTTTAACTACGTGTAGGTATGTGTGTCTGCATGTCTCTGGTTTCCACGTTCCCTAGAGTATGAGACATTCCTGAGTTGCATGAAGTGGGTGCCCAGTACCAAACTCAGGGGCTCTCTGAGAGCAGCAAATTCTTTTAACTGCTGAGCTGTCTCCAGCCCCTTCAGCTGCACCTAATTAACAACTCAATGCTGTCCTAGGGGTGCATAGGAAAAGCCCTAACACACAGTTTCAGACATCCAAGGGATGTGTTCTGCAATGGAAGAGGTAGCAACTGTAATCATGACTGCCGGACCAATTTTAGTTGTCTGTCAGAATGGGGGCCACCATTCCTAGCTTTGCTGCACTTAGAATCTGAACAGTATGAAGCTTTTGAGTCCAAAGAAAAGAAGAGGAAGGCTGTTGGGAAAGAATCTGAATGCCCCCCCCCCATACCATCTCTGTATTTAAAATTATAGGAAACCTACATGGTCAGTAACACAGATGACAAGACTGCAAGACTCACAGTCATTATACACCATACATCTTACATCAAATACTATCTTGCGTGTGGTATTTCTTAGGCCCAACATAATTCCATGTGAGCCTCAGTCTGAGAAGACGTGCTAATTTGCCCTATTCTATTTTTTCACAGGCCATCACACCAACCTTGGAATATAGTTGGATAGCAAAGTTATGCAAAGAGTCCCTGAGTACTACAAGAGCTGGGCTACACAGAGAGTGTGCTCCTCTGACTTTGCATGGCACATGCTTGTCTGACAGTCCATGGAGCATATACTTCTGGCCTATCCTTGGAGCATGCTCATCTCACTAACCATTGAGCATGCTCATCTGAGTCACCATGGAGCATGCTCCTCTGACTAACCATTGAGCATGCTCATCTGACTCACCATGGAGCATGCTCCTCTGACTAACCATTGAGCATGCTCCTCTGACTCACCATGGAGCATGCTCCTCTGACTAACCATTGAGCATGTTCCCCCGCCTATGCATGGAACGTGCTCTTGAGAACTTGCATCTATCTGCACACAGAGGAATAGATGTGCTTTCATTTTCCTAAGCAAAATAACAGGAAGTATCATCATTCTTGAGTTCACAGTATTCATAACAGGAATGTGTGGAGAGTCACGTGAGATCTATTGGGAGGCATGGTGTCTGGTTCAGTCCCTATCTTGAGGGGGATAAAATAATCTCAGTTGTCAAATGGTGTCAGTCACCTAAGGACCCAACACAAGAGGACTAAACACTTCTGTAGTCCCTTATAATCTGAGCTTGAAAGGGGCCTCTGCCTCTTCAGCCAGCTGGGCAGCTCACAGAAATTCTATCCTTACAAACGGAGCTATAGGTACCAGAGAAGCAGCTCTTCCCTCTGATTAGTGGAACAGCTATGACAGAAATTGTCTTTTCCCCAAGACACAAAGTGACAGTTTAAAGGAGAAGCCTCTCTTTTGGTGCCATGGAGTCATTTAAAAATAAATTAGAGTAAGAGCTCCAAAGAATGTCTGTTTAAGCACAGCTGTAATTCAGGGACACAAGACCATTCACTTCAGCCATCTCTCTGCGGGATTCACTTCTTGATCCTCAGATTATGTAGGGATCAAATCCAGTACTATCTTTACTTTCAAAGCCAGTTTGCCTGTTTTGCTGGTGACTACATGGTATGTTAGAGCCTTGTACTTATGCTTCAGTTTCCAAACCTAATTGTGATCGTGGGCCGGTAAGGTAAGGTCAAGGACCAGGTCATGAAAGCCCTCATAGCTTACCCACCTGGATAAGCTTGCAGGAATATTGCACGAATGAATGAGAGACTGATGAAAACTGGAGAACAGTAGTGGGTGGGTTGCTAAGCAGCCTGGTAAAGAGGATTACAAATTAGGTCCCATTAGTAGAAAAGGTGGGGTGGACAGTGAGAAAGACCGCTGTTCTGGGCCAGCAAAACTGGGTCCTAGTCCCAGGCTGGCTTGCTTGGCTTTACTCACTCAACAAATACTCCTCGAATTTCTAGGCATTTGACAGGCTCAGAATAAGACAACATTTCTTCTCCCAAAACATACTGAAGGTGTCTAATTGGATCACAAGAGAGATATGGGAAGACATTCCACCTTGGTAAGTAAACGTGGGGTATGTGCTGAGCAAGAGGCTTCTAAATCAAGTTGTTGTCCAGGAAAGCATTCTGAAGACTATTGCTTCATGCCTTGAGGGATACAAAGGGTCATTTGTAGACTGGTGGAAAAATTTACCCACCACAGGGAACGGGACTAGTGTTTGAGTTATTCTGCATCATGAAATGTAGGAGGTGGCATTTGACAGCTGATAGCATAGCCAGAGGTGAATCTAACCTAAGTTACGTTGCAAAGTAAAAATGCCATTGAGTCAGTACAATTTGCAGTTGAAGGTAGAAGTCTAGAGACAAGACAAAACTGGGTTTAAAGATAAGCTTTGACATACACCAGTCACGTGACAGTAATCACTTAAAAAACAAAACAAAACAAACAAACAAACAAAAAAAACCCAAACACTCTTCAAGTTTAGTTTCCTTAGCACAGTGTTCTCCTGATTTGGTTATCTATTGATGTCCAGCAACTCCTCTCAAATGAAATGCCTTAAGACAACACATATTTAGTACTTCTCAGGGTCATTATGAATTAAGAATGTGTTATGGCTTAAATGAGGCCCTTGCTTCAAGGGTCTATCACATGGCTGCAACCAAAGTCAACCATGGTTGTGGTGCTATCTCAAGACTCCAGAAGCTCATTTACAGGTCTCTTGGCAGAGTTTGGTTCTTGCTGGCTGGTGACCAGAGGCTCTCTGGAGTTCTTTACTATGTGTTGCCCTCCTAATGCAGTATATGGCTTCCTCAGAACCAGTGGAGATATGGTGTTGACTGGCAAGACAGAAAGGCCATTGAAGTGAATTCTGAACACTATGGCCCCATTCTGTTGGTCAGAATTCACAAGCTCGCCTACCCTTCTCAGGTAGGCAGGGGTGGGTTGTTGGAGAGTAGGAGTGCATGGGAGGATGGGCATTTATACAAGAAAGAGAACACTAGGAAATCAAGCTGTGGGGATTCCATCTTGGATTTTGGTTTGCCTCTAATTTGTAGGCTAGACCTCCAGTCAATGTTAGAGCTATTGTCGTGCTGAGTGGAGGGGTGCTGAGCCAGAGGAGAATGTTGAGCCAGAGGCAGAATGCATGGTGGGTGGAAGAGTAAATAAGGTTAAATAAATAACTAAGAGTAAATAAGAGTAAATAATTTGGACAAGTCAAATCGCCTCCTGCCTCTGAGACACCATTTTGTCCTCAGCAAAATGTAAATACTTGGTCACAGGGGGGCAAATGAGGAAAAAAAAAGTGCAAGCTTCAGTTTGTTTTCTGAGGGAGAAAACATAGCTCTCTCCAGCTTGCGGGGACAAACTGCTCTGGGCCTTTTCTGTTGTGTTGATTCGGAGTCTGTCAGTCTGGTATCTTCAAGGATTTTAGTATTTGGCCCCTTGGAGCCAAATATTAAAGAAATATATTAAATAATATATAAATAATTAAGAATTACATGGCTGGGAAAAACACAACGAGAAAGCTGGTTTTGGGAGTCCTTTAAAGTATCTCTAAGGCTTTTTTAAAAACTACCTTTGCTTCTAAGGAGCCCGTGGCGGGTGGGCCTAGCTGAGAGAAAACTGGCTGTATGTGGGAAATTTCACGCTCCTGATAATAAAATGGTAATAAAATCTCATCTGGCTCCGAGGCTTAGAGCAGAGGGGATGTTTATGGTGGAGGGGGTTCCCCAACACAGGTGCAGCTGCTTTCCAGGTTGTGAGGTTTCCAGCCCTACAGGGCAGCTGGGGTTATGGACTCTGTGGCCTCCTGCTAGGGCAGTTCCTTTACTTTGGGAGAAAACACTCAGTTGTCCCGCCCTGGCGCCAGGCAGCTTCACTCCAGGCTCCAATTGAATGGTGTCACAACAAAGTGAGATTCACAGTCTGCGCTGGGGTGGTTTGCCCCAGGGAAGGTAAACAGCTGGGGAGGACATTCAGAGGGTGGCAGTGTCCTCCCAAAGGTTAGCCAGTGATTGGGGATAGAACTTGGGAGTCAGCCTTTCACAAAGGCATGCTTCTCAGCAGGAAATGTGGGTGGGACGGAGCAGTCCCGGGATAGAGACAAAGCTCCTTTGAATCTTTATCGGAGGGCCTGGCCTCTTGCGAGACGGGTACCTGGGACGCCAGGGCAGGGAGAAAACTCCAGTGTGTAATCTCATTACCCTCCCTCGCTCTGCCAACCTAGCGCGCACAGTCGCTTACAACCTACAGCTGCCCACGAGCCGAGTGTCCCTCCAGCACATGAGGTCACCTCTTGCAGAGCCATAACCCACACTGGAGAGTTGTGTGTAGCCCAGGAGTAGTTGGGACAGCCGAGACCAGATCCGGCCAACAGTCTCACCTTCCCAGGCTGGCTGCTCCACCAAACTACAGCAGAACCAGTTGTAGTGGCCGCTGGCAAACTTTCTCAGAGTCGCTGATTGGTCAGTGGCCGAGAGCTGGAGTGTGAGTGGGCGTCTGGCGGGCACTGTGGCCTGCAGAGACTCGAGGTGTGGAGGGCAGAGCCAGGGAGGAGTGAGCATGTCTTGGGACCCGACACCCAGGCGGCTGGCACCGCCATCACCGCTATCGCTGCTCCTGGTGCTGGTGCTGCTGTCCGGAGCCGGGGCTCTGCGTCCTGAAGAGCTCTTTCCTTAGGGGGAGTCGTGGGGAGACCGGCTGCCGCGGGAGGGCGACGTTGAGAGCTCCGAGACTGTGAAGCTAGCAGTACCTCTATGCTTCCACAGTGTCCAGTTCAGCAACCTCTGCGTAAGTTCAGCTCCCAGAGGTGCGTGGCTTGGTGTGGGGTTGTAGTTTCTTCCCAGGGTGTGGAGCAACTAACCTCCATGTTTAACTGTCATCGCCGCTGGGGACCGGACTTAGCAGCGGCGCTGCAGCTTCTTGATCCCTACTGTGGAGGAATAAGGATCATTTCAAGGGAGAGCTGGAACCGTCCCCCTCTACTTCGACTTCCCAGGCAGGAAGATGAAGTTGAGGCGGCTAGTGCGGTTTGCGTTTAGGGGCGGTGGGAGGCTGTGCACGCAGGCATAGCAATCTAATTAAGGACACGGCGCCCAAGGTGTGCAGTGGTGGAGAAAGATGAGCGGGTTCGAGAGCGGCCGCACCTGTGGGTCGCAGTGCACTTGAGCACTGTCGCCAAAGTTGAGTTTGTTACCCTGGATGTGTCTCAACCTGCAAAGAGGAGGGAGTCTTCTTGACTCGAGAAGAACTCGGACCGTAGGTGTGTTCGACTGGTGGTTGCCCACCACCAGTTTGAGCGACCACCGTTTTGCCCTTTTAAAGATGTTTATGTGGGGCGGGATTCACGTGCCACCTCATGCGTGTGAAGAGCAGAGAACAACCAGTTTTGTTTTGTTTTTTTTAAATCTCACCTCCTGTCGGGTCCTAAAACTCAAGTATTCAGATTTTATGGCAGAGTGCCCTTACCTGCTGAACTGTCTCACCGCCCTGTGGTCTTATTGTAGGTGGGCACCAATGGCATCATCTCCACCCAGGACTTACCCAGGGAGACTTAATATGTCGTTGATGATTTTCCTACTGACTTCCCAGCCATCGCCCCATTCC